>NC_056737.1:1806016707-1806044207 GCF_019279795.1 Protopterus annectens | reverse complement strand
GATGACTAATAAAGGTGATTGCTTATAAAGGTAATCAGTATAATTTTTCTTTGATTTCTTCTTTAATGATGTTTTAAAGTCATCCTAGACAGGTCCAGCATATGTGTTATACAACCTGCATGCTGTCTTTCTTTCCTCCATGGATATCGCTGCCTTCATCAGTTCATCACTGTCTTCAAACAGTCCAGCTTTTCATTTCTGAAAATGTTCCTATTTGGCACTCTTTTAACTTTAAGATGCCATTTTTCCCCTTGTGGTCTAGACCACTTAAGACAGTTTCATTTGTATGCCCATACATGGAAGCAGACATTATCAATAGATGTACTGAGGTTGTCTCTATCATTCATAGTTAAGCATTCCAGTAGTTCTGCTGTCAGATTAGAATTTTATTACCTTTCATCATTTCTTTCAATTACTTTTTTTATCAGTATATTATTTTCCTGTTAACCGAATCACATTTTCTGTCCCCAGCTCAGAACAGAAATATAGTGGTTTAGTTTTAAGGAGGTGTGCTAACCATAAGGACAAATGCATGTCATGTGCAGTTTTTCAATAATGTGTCCCTATTGTGTATTTTGTCTTTAAATATGGTAACATTTGTTACTACATCATATTTCTCATTGTCATTTGCAAAACTGCTGATCCACCAATTTCTCTCATTTTTCACATAATACAAGCTTCTGCATTTCTTTCCATAAGGAATCCACTACAACCACTAATGCCTTTCAAACTATAAAATAACTTTTCAGAAATCTAGAAGCTTTAGAACTGGAAGTTTGAGTTGAAATTCAACTGTGGGTGGACTGCAGAAAAAATAGAAAAGGATCTATATACAACATTCCTGCAGTTCACTGTGGAAGGCATAAAGGTATTTAATACATTTAGCATTAAAACTAAACAGCCACATTAGAAATTATAACAGAATTTTGAAGCATCCAACTAAGAAAAAGCACTGTTAGCAGCAGGAAAAAGTCATCCCACCTCTGGAAAATTTGTTGTATTTGTTTATTCACAGTTAATTCCAAGATAAAAAATCAAATTGAGCACTTTCATCCCCTATATAACAGGGATTTCATCAGAATAAAGGAGACACCCATTCTGACTCATTTATATACAATGGTAATTAATGACATCACAATTATATAAAGATTTTTAAAGGCACCATCCTAAAAACACATTGTAAAACATATACTGATAATACTGTTGAACATAAAAGGCATATTCTTAAAAATAATACCCTAAAACAACCATTTGTTTATTGTTGCTTAAAATATCTATTAACGTTTTTTTCAAAACATTTACTTAATAGCTTTTCTGATGAGAATGGGTTTGAGAGAGATAATGTCATTAAGACCTGTTTCTTGCATAGCTTGTAATCTTATTTGCCATTTTACCTATCTCTCCACGATAAAACTTCTATAGTCACCCCCCCCCCCCCCGGGTTTGGCATAACTCGCTCTAATATAGCAAAAGTAAAACTGGAGAAACTAATATATGTGGTGGAATGTTTATAAAGTGCATTGTTCATGTTTTTCATGGATATCTGATACACGTGTTCGTAAATCCTGTGCCTTAACCATCTCTCGGTTTTCCCTACATAATATGCAGGACAGGATTTACACATGTCAAGATAAATCACCCCAATGGATTGACAATTACCTCTAACAAATTTCACTTCAGATTTTATCATATTCTACAAAACCACTACCTTGTTATCAAATATATATTTACATTGTGAGCACATCCCACACTTGGTTGTGCCACATTTCTCTGAATTCCTACCATTTAGAGTTTGTTCTAAACTCTTATTAAGGTTAATACCTGTTTTGAAGATGAAGGTGGGTTTAACCCCTACCGTAGATCTTAATGAGGGGTTACTTCTCAATATAGCCCAATATTCCTAACTGTATACGCCCTTCCCCAGTAGGGGATGACCATTGCTCTTTCAAGATTTTCTCATCCTCACTTGTATGTTCTCTTACCAGTATTGTACTACCTAACAAGGGCTTATATTTACCCCCATTCTTTTTTAACATATTCCACATTCTCCTTAACCATATTAGCAGGGTAACCTCTTTCATAAAACATCTCTGCCACTTTTTGCAGCTCTTCATCGAGATCACTGACTGCAGATGTCATTCAGGCTACCCATCCAAATTGTCCTTTGACAATACTTTTCTTTTGATGATATGGGTGACTACTTGTATATTCTAAATATGAGTTACGAAATGTAGGTTTTTTATACACTTTAGATTTAAATCCATTTGTAGTCTTTTCAATGAAGGTGTCAAAGTAGTTAATGCTATGGGGGCTACTTGTATACGTGAATCTTAAAAAATGAGTTGTTCTATTCAAATACTCTATAACTTACTGCATTCTAGCTTCTGTACTACTCCATTGAATAAACATGTTGTCCAAAAATCTGACGTACATTATAACATGCTGAAAAAAATTCACTATCAAAGACCTTAATAGACTCCCATTCAAAAAGCACCACGTTCGCATATATGGGAGCACAAGAAGCTCCCATAGCAACACCTCTGTTCTGTTTGAAGTACTCAGCCTCAAAGTATATATAATTGTAGTCAAGGACCAAACCCAAAAAGTCAGTGATTAAATTTACCTTGTCATTGGAAAAATTAGTGTTTCTATGTAAACAATCCAATAATAGTTCCATTCCTTCATCTCTTGGAATGCAAGTGAACAAGTCCCCCACATCTATAGTTAGGAAGAAAATATCTCCATCCCACAAGGTGTCTTTTATTCTACTTAAAAAATCTCAGGAATATTTGCGAAGATGTTGTGCACCATTGAATACATGTTTTAGCCACTTGTCAGTAACTACCCCAAAGGGGTACGTTTTGGAACCTTGCCCTGAAACTATAGGTCTAAACACTAAATTATCAATTCCTTTACGTGTCTTTGGAATTCCAAATATAGTGGCTATAATGGGATTTTTTACTTTTAGATAACCATACACTTCAGATGTAATTCTTCCATTTAATAAATATTCTTCTAAGTAATAATCAATTATTCAATAACTAATATTGATCTCATTAATGGAAACATGTGAATAAAGAATAAAGAATAGAGCAAAGGATATAAATTTGGTGAGTTGCATGAGTCATTAGAGATAGAGATATTTATTGTATTAAGAATGATCACATAAAAAGCAGATTGGTGACAGAATCATAACTGACTTTCGCTAAACCTCTAAATGTGTCCAGAGTGAGGGAAATTACAAGCTTGCAGCTGTCAGAGCTTCCAGAGGTGTTTAAGATTAAAACTGTGCAGATAATACGGTAGACATTATATGCAAAGGAAAAATGCATGGTTATAATAGAAGCAAACTCAGAGAACTATGAGGCATTCGAGATGGCACCTGAAAGGAACTTTGCAGTTAAAGTCAAAGGCTTGTGGTCTTCTGTAGTAAGTGAAGTTAGAGACATGAGAAAAGAAAATGTATAGACTTTAATTAGATTTGCATGCTATGTGAAATTAAGGCCTCTTTGTAACAGCATGTTAAGACATGAAATGTCTCCTTTTGGCTAAGATCAAGAGTAGTGTAGTGTAGTGTAGATTGAAGAGAAAAAAGAAAAGTTTTTGGGCACAGTAAAATACAGGAAATGTAGAGTACATTACATTGCACACATTGCACACAGAATACCATGAATAAGTTACATGTCAGAAAAGTCTAATGACAAAATGGTTGACATTAAGCTGAACATTGAAGAAGAATCTAATATTTGTCTCCACATTTAACTAGTTGAAGCTGAAAAGCATTATATTTAAAAAGTGAGCACCTTACTCACATACTCAGGGTGTAAAAGGGGTCTGTAAAAAGATACTGATAAATTAAGTACTCCTTATGTAAAACTGGAAGATGAGTTTTGGTGAGATTTCTAGGAATAGTAAATGTAGATATTGTATTATTGTTACAAAAACTGGCTTAATGATTTAAGTAATCATAGGTTCATAGGTTCATACTAGGCTATCTGCCCTAGGGCATTTATAAGCCTAGCCCAGAGTTTTTTTGGCTTACGCCAACCCATTAGATTGAAGGATATTATGCCCATTATTTTGCTGTGCCTCTGTCAAGCAGTGACACTGATGTAATCCCTGGGGTATACCTGCAGTCTCCCATCCATTGGTCAAGATTTCTCTTGAACAAGGCCAGTGAGGTGCTTCGCCTCACATGTACCGGGATTTTGTTCCACAGCATAGGGAGCCTCTGGGTGATGAATCTGTCCCTCCAGCATGTCCTATTTATGGCCGTGTCAAGGTTTAAGTCTCGTGCTCTTGTGGATCTGATGGACTTAGATTTTTTGAGGTGAAGCATGTTCATTAATTCCGGGTTGGACATGGCCTTGTAAGTCAGGCACAGGTCACCTCTGAGCAGGCGATAAGCGACTGAGTAGAGCTGGAGCTTCTTCAGTCGGGCAGCATAGGACATATTTTTGAGACCCTTTATCCTTTTGGTGAGGAACTTTTGGGGCCTTTCCAGTTGCTGCAGGTGTCGGGTCAGATACATTCCAAATGGGGCGTTATACTCAATCATCGGTCTGATGAGTGATGAGTACAGGGGGATGATGACTTCCCTTGACCTAGATGTGAAACCCTTCATGATCAGGTGGGCAATGTAGAAGGTCTTTCTAACTACTTTGGCTACGTGGGTGTCAAATGAAAGGTTACTATCAACCTGAGTCCCCAGGTCCCTGATAACTTCTTCTGTGCTTAGTGAATTGACACCTATATGGTAGCTAGGGGTAACCTTGTTTTTCCCAAAGGGTATGACTATGCATTTTTTAGCGTTTAACTTTAGGCCATGGCTTTGGCACCAGTTATCCGTTTCTATGAGACCCTTCTGAAGGATATCTGTGTCTGATGTGTTTTTAACTATGGCGCCCAGTTTGCAGTCATCTGCAAACTTTGTCAGCCATAATCCTCCTGTGTTTGCCTGAATTTCTGAAAAGTAGATGCCGAACAAGAGTGGACCCAGGACCGAGCCCTGTGGGACACCACTTGTGACCGGTTTGGAATCTGACAGGGCGCCAGCAACTCTAACCCTGTGGGTTCTGTCACTTAGCCAGTTTGCAACCCATCTTGTGACGTATGGGTTTACATTTAAGCTGGTGAGTTTTTCTATGATGCCCGAGTAGGGTATCGTGTCGAAAGCCTTTGCCAGGTCAAGGTAGGCTGTGTGGACTGCCTTGCCCTCATCAATGGCCTTGGTGACTGTTTCGAAAAAGTCAACCAAGTTTAAAAGGCATGATCTACCCTTGACAAAGCCAAATTGGGTTTGATCCAATGTCTGCAGGTCCCCTATGTCTTTATTTATGAGTTCCATAATGATCCTCTCCATAGCTTTGCAGACCAGACTTGTCAAGCTGATGGGACGGTAGTTTCCAGGGTCGGTGGAGGCACCTTTGTAAATTTGTAAATTACAGGGTATTGGGCTTTTCACAATTAAGAGTCAGATGATGGTGCATCTATCTATGTGAGAGATGATATTAATTCACACTATGCTTGCAATAGTAAAAATTCAGACATTCTGTCTGTGGTAATACAAGGGAAAGATCTTAAGATATAACTATTGTTTTTAACAGACCTCTAGTAATTAGCATAGACGAAACAAGGAAATGGGCAGAAGAAGGGAGAGCTTCTGTTATACGCAATAATTGCAATCTGTGGGATTACATCTCCCATATATAACTTGAAGAAATTATGGGTACAAATAAAGTAGACAGTATAGTTTTATCAGTGTTGCTTCAATTCTCTATCTTCTCAAACATGCAAACCACTCCTGCTAGAGAGAAGGAAACAGTGGCAACTTTGACACAGTCAGTGTTGTAGAGTGATAAACCAGTGAGTTCACATATGAAAAAACAATGGAAGATGCAGGATGCAACTGAAAAGAATATGTCACAGGAAGATGTTCTGGAACTTTCTGTAGAATGCCTGCAGGAAAAGAAGAACAAAGAATGTGCCCACAGTTTAGAAGAAAATGATCTAAGGGAAGAGTTGCTTGATTTAATAGAGATTGATAGACACATTAAGATCGATGAAAGAAATAGATTACAGAAATTCAATAAGACCCAAAATATTAGAAGTCTGATAAAACAGATGAACACAGTAATCAAGACTATTAACATAAATGCATGTGCTATAACAGAAGTAAATAGGATATATTACTGTGTAGCTAAATCAATGATAGATAATGTCTTACCACCAAAACACAGCAGTAAGGGAAAGGAAGGGAAGAAATCAAATGGCATCATGGAAGCATCAAATAGCCTCTGTAAAAGCCATCACCAGTCTAAAAAGTCATGGCTTACAGGAAAAAAACTAGCACTGTCCCTGCTGAAGTACCACATTCTCCAAAAGAATATAGTGGTGGAAAGATCCTTTGCAGTATCACACAACAGAAAAGTAGTTAAAAATGAAAGTAGGACTCTCAAAGCTGCTTCTTGTCTGAAGAAATCACTTTATTTGTAAATACTACTTTACAGGCAGATGAGCACTGTTCAGATAATGTGTTAAAGCTTGTAATGACATGCACTTATTTCAATTGTTCAGACAGAGCGGTGTTCTTCAAGATATGTCTTCCCGCAGGGGTGGTTCCATTTGTGGGCAATGGATCACCATTGCCTTGCCAAACATGTTTTACCTGTTTCCAAAGATTTAACACATATGTTTCAATTGCAGCTAATGAAAGATACTAAATCTACTCAAAAAATCTTAAACATGAGTGCAGTAAACTGCAGTGGAAAAGCAAAATTAAGTCCATTAAAGAAAAATAAATAAATGAAATGTGTGCCTTAATCTCTCATTTTCTATACTACAGTTATTTTTCTGTTATAAAACCAACCTAAATATTTCCTAAGCATGGATATCACCTTCCAGCAAATTACATTCACAGTTCAAACCATTGTAAACTGATAAAACAAAAATGATTAAAAATGTTGGCTATGTTGACCTATCAATAAATACAAAAGCAGAAAGAGAGTCTCAGCTTTCTGGAGCCAATTCTGCTGCACATTCATGTACCTTCCTCAGAGCTGCCTGTAGGATCTACATTCATGTGTTGATTCCTATAGTTGATAGTTGCAGTATTAGATGTGTTCATCTACAAAGAGTTAAATATTGCTAACTCTCCAGGACTGATTTAGTCCCTTGTTGGTGACATAGAATCACAGGATCATAAGAGATATCAATGCAGAGGTAATTTTAAGCCTAGCCATTTCATCCTATTGTAATACCATAGAACTGCTAGTCAATACCCAAGATTGCATTTAGTGATTACTGCCCATGTCCAGGAGGGTTGCTGGCTCTATCCCCGGTAAGAGTTTACAGTGGCCCATCCACTCACCAGGTTCCTCTTGATCCGTGTCATAGAGGTGCTCTGTTTCGCATGAACTGGTAGTCTGTTCCAAAGATGCGGCAGTCGCTGGGAGATAAATCTGTCCCTCCAACATGGAGCTCTCTTGGTAATTACTGAGCTAAATAACAGCTGTTGGGGTTTTCTTTTTGAGAGATACAATATATGCATATATATATATATATATATATATATATATATATATATATATATATATATATATACATATATATATATATATATACATATATATATACATACACACACACATTCATAAAGAAAAAACTCTTAAGTAAGCATTCAGTACTATATGAGTCAGAGAAACTCTTCTTGATAAATTATTGCTATTTTAGTGAGTGTAAATAGTATAATACAGTACATTGAGGCTGTATTTTCTGATGTAAAGTCATTCTTAAAATTCTGATTGCCGTTTCTTGTTATAACTTATAATGTTCATTTTTTTATTATTTCTCTTAAGGTGTTGTTTCATGAAAGGTTATGCCTGTGTCTGGAGGTTATTTGCATAACATGATAAGAGTTCCATTTGGCATTCTGATCCAGAAAAAGCACCTGTGATAATCCTGACATATGTAGGCCATACATTTCAACACATTTATGTGATCTTTCTACAGTTCTTTTTTTAATATGGCACATAGCTACTACAAGCAATATAAGCCTCCTTTAGGAAAAGGAAAGCAACACACACATCACACTGATACATATATATATATATATATATATATATATATATATATATATATATATACACACACATATATACATACATTTTATATATATATATATATATATATATATATATATATATATATATATATATATATATATATATCTACATGGTGGTGCTGCAGTAGCCTTGTCGCCTCACAGTAAGACGTTGTCCTGTTCGATTCTCAGCTAGAGTGTCTTCTGTGTGGAGACATGCGTGAATAGGCGTACCTTCGTTGAACGTTGTGCATCAGGGCCGGCAACTCGGCATGTAAAAATCTACTGCCAATCATTAGCGGACCGTAGTTCCACTGTGGCGACCCCTAACCGGGAAAAAGCCAAAAGACACAACAACAACAACATATATACACACGTGCATGTATATATATATATATATATATATATATATATATATATATATATGTATATGGATTCCCTTCACAAGCTCAAAGTTTCAAAACTTCGAACTGCTAATGGTCGAGACCATAAGATCGAGGTTTTGAAACTTCAAACATTTTGAATGGAGATCACCATACAGTGTGGAATGGGAAATTTACCATTTTCCTCACTGTAGTGCGATGTCGGAGTTGGTATATTTATTTAGCAGGGTGTGTGGGGGTATGTGATCATATGTGATGTCTCTTGGTGAGGGGATGCTTTGATGTTTTAATTTTTGCATTTAAAATGCATTTAAAATGTATTTAAATTCTTGAACTCTATGCATTTTGTGGTGGGGCTTGATTTAATTGCATGTATTTAATAAATTGCACATAATTGATTTATTGGATAATTGTAGTCAATATAAAAATGAGGCTATCTGAATGATGTAATTGTTCCCTGAAAGGTAAATAGCAGAGGTACTAGGAACATCAGTAACGTTTTGATAGCTGTGCACTGTGGTTCCATTCTTTTTTATTATTTATATTACTTTTGGCAGTTTGTGTTTTGTTCATGTCAATTGTAGGAGCCTCAGTCATTTCAGAGATGTCCAGTTCACATTCAGAGCAGCAGAAACCATTTAATTTTGCTGAAGTTTGGAAGGAAAGGGAGGAAAAGTTTGCCACAATCAACCCAAAATAAGGACAATGAGTCAGTAGCCAGGTATGAACAGGTTGAGCATTTACTTATCAAGAAAGTTAAGCAGTTCTATGATACCAGGCTATTGGAGAAGAATGTCAGTTTACATATAACCACAAGAGGTTTGAGGGTGGATTGTTTACCAGCATTGGAATTTATGGAGGATGAGTCGGACCTCCTGGAAGAGTGGAAAAGTGTTTCACTACAGTGTACTTTATGGTGGTTGAAAGTTCTTATTAAAAGGAACATACAATCTCATGAAAAAGTTCAGAGTTCCATTTTACAGATGCAAGAGCAACTTAAGGAGGAGTCCCTGGCAAGCGTATTTGTTAACAAAATGAAGGAGATTCAAACACGTATTAACAAGGCAGAAGGGGAAGTTATTGAATGTAAAATGAGAAAGTTAGATTGGGAAATTAAAGATAAGAATAATTTGTTCTCCAACAAAGCCAAGAACAGTGGAAAATGTAGAAAAACTAGTAAAACTTAAATCGAAAGACCCGACTCAGTCATAGAAAAGGAAAAAAAAAAGGGAAAAAATTAATTTTAATGTCCAAATAAAATCACAAAAACTCTCATAAGCGCTTTCATCTCCAGTGGAGACTTCATCAGATAAATAATTAAAATAACTCTTTACTTTTATATTGAACATAATAAGTTATATTCCATTAAAAATGATTTAAAACATGAGCTTTTTCTTTTAAAACAGAACCTATTGAGACTTGTTCATTTAAACCAGGTAGAAAAGTGGCATTTAATTTCAACTGCCATGTAAGTTCCCTTTTAATGGAATATCACTTTAAGAATATAATCACAAGTTATTAAGTATAATGGTTTTGGTAACTGAATCAAGATTATGTTCAATATAAAAGTAAAGAGTTATTTTAATTATTTATCTGATAAAGTCTCCATGGGAGATGAAAGCACTTATGAGAGTTTTTGCGATTTTATTTGGACATTAAAATTAATTTTTTCCCCTTTTTTCCTTTTCTACAACTGAGTCGGGTCTTTGGATTTAAGTTTTAATAATTTGGTGTTTCTATGCAGCGGAAACCATGGAAGACCAGATCCACCTTAAATGGTATGGAAGGGAGGTCCCAGACATTGCAAGACTCTTCGGTTTCTTCTGCAGAAGTTGTTTCCAACAGAAAGAAGACTTTAGTAAAAATGATGAAGAACATGTGGAGCAGCATTCCAGTCCTCAGCTGTCCAAAGGGCAAGGGCAGAGATGGCAAGGAAAGGCAAAAAGAAAGTGAACTGAGTGCTGTTAACTCAGACATACTTTTTTCTTCGAGTCACTTACAAAATGGATATTATGGTGACTGCAGGTATGTGAGGGACATTTCACAGATTGATTGTCAATGAAGATATGTACAGTTTGTTAATGACAGGAATTAATATTGTCCCCACCTACATTCCTAGCTTGGCAGACCTGGTTTTGGAAGTGGGACATTTTTGCAGAAAACTGCATTTGAAAGCAGTTTTTCATAATACAAACTCACAAGACACTAACTGCAGTGCATCATCAAATGATGAATCTCTTTTGAATTTGTCAATATATGAGAATGAGTTAGTTGATATTCATAGTGATGTAATTGATGAACATGCTGTGAATTATGAGAGTGGGGCAAGTTTTGCTACTGGATATGGATATGGAAAACTTAGTAGCTCATTTAATCCCCCTAGGATTTCTACAGCCATAAACATGTTCGAGAAGGTATTATACAAGCAAATTGAGCAGGAATATGTGAAATTTTATAAAAGTAGAAGGGTGTATAATTTAAGTAAAAGTGAGTGGGAAGTTTTACAACAGCTATGTGATTTAAATGATGAATATGTTTTTGTTCAAGCTGATAAAGGGGTTAATTGGGTTATTATGTCTAGGCGTGGTTATAAAAAAGATGGCTGAAGTTTTATTATAGGGTAGCAGTGTCTATCACAGGTTGAGACAAAACCCCATTGTGGAATCCAACAGTTCTTTGCTGAAGTTGCTGGAGAGAGGAGAACGATTAGGTTTCTTCTTCCCTAGTAATGTTAAGAAATTATACCTCAAACATCCAAAAAATGCTAAATTTTTTGTAATACCTAAAGTCCACAAAGATATGAGGACCCCCACCTGGGCAGGCCTAGTGTGTCTGCGATAGGTGCATACTACAGAACGTAGGTATATTTTTGAATGCCCATTTGAAAAAGTATCTGGTTAATATTCCTTCACATACTGGGAATAGTAAGGAATTTTCAGATTTGGTGGGGGCATGCACTGGAAGAAGGACTAGTGTGAATGTAAAATCATTATATACTAGCATCAACAAAAGATGTTGTTTAGAAGCAATAGGAAGGATCTTTGGTGAAGGCCGAAGATCCAGTTTTTTGTTACAACTTTTGGAATTTGCACTCACTCATAATTATTTTCTGTTTGAGAAATCATTTTTCTTGCAGAAGGAAGGCACAGCTATGGCGGCATCTTTTGCCCCCTCTTACGGCATTATTTTTATGGGTTTTTTTGAGAATTTATACATTTACAATAGTAATTTCTATGCTCAGCATGTGGTCATTTTCAAACATTACATAGATGATTTGATTTTCATCTGTAAGGGTGTGCAAGTGAATTCAACATTCAACAAATTTGTGGAGGAGCTACATCAGAATGCATGTGGTTTAGAATTTACGCACACTGTTCATAAGGAAGCCATGTGGTTCCTTGATATTGAGTATTTTGTGGCAGTTGATAGCAAGGTTTTGTTTAGGCTTTATTTTAAAGAAACGGCGGTAAATAATTTTCTTTGTGCTAATAGCATGCACCCTCCTCACCTTGTGAATTCTTTACCTTATGATAAATACAAGCACATTTTTAATAATACATTTGATAAAATGCAGTTAGATGGTGAGTTCAATAAAGTTACAAACAGGCTGGCAAGTAGAGGGTATTTTTTGGAGATATTATGGAAAGAGATGAAAGCAAGGGGAATCCGTAGTAGGGAAGGTATCCACCATAGGAAACAGGAAGTTAGTGAGATTTTCAGGACAAACAGGAATGTTGGTGAGGTAGAAGAGGGAAATTTTTTTTTGTTAATAAGTTTTCCCCTTTCTCAAAAATCCTGAGGGAGTTGGTCATAAGATTTTGGCCAATTGTCAGACGAGATGAAAGTGTAGGTGAAATCTTCCCAGAAAAAAATAACATTTTCTCGTAGCAGGTTTTTTAATCTGAAGGAACTGTTAAACTTGAGTAGATCTCACAAGGCTAGCAAACAAGTGGGAACTCACCCCTGTGGGAAATGCAAGGTATGTGTTCAAGTCAAGAATCTAGAGGGCACCATGATTAATGGTAAGAAATACAAAGATATGGATTATTTCAATTGCAATACTTGTGGACTTATATACATCATAGGCTGTGGTTGTGTACCTATAAAATGGTAGATTGGATAGACAAGAAGTATGGTGAAGAGGTGAATAATAGAGCACTTGGGAGATATAAGGAACAGTAAGATAACTCAGTTGTCCAACATTTTCACTCTGCACATGCTGATTGTATTAATAGTTTATTTTTTAGCATTCTGGCCAAGCCATACTCTACAAAGGAGGTAAATTTTGTGCAACTTTTATTGAAAATAGAAACAAAGTATATTATTAATTATAAGACTCTCTGGCCCAATGGGTTAAATTTAGAGTTGGATATGAACATATGAGACATGGTACTCCTTGCTGTGGACATATTTAAGTATGTTTAAACATTTTCTTAAAATATAAATATTTTTTCAAAATTATTTTTTTAAATGTATCATAATTGTGATCATATATGATGTCTCTTATTGGTGTTGAATTTTGGTGTGGGGATGCTTTGATGCTCTGATGCTTTGATGTTTTAATTTTTGCATTTAAAATGTATTTAAAGTCTTGAACTCTATGCATTTTGCTGTGGGGGCTTGATTCAGTTGCATGTTTTTGATAAATTGCACATAACTGATTTATTGGATAATTGTAGTCAATATAAAAATGAGGCTATCTGAATTATGTAATTGTTCCCTGGAAGGCAAATAGCCGAGGTACTAGGAACATCAGTAAAGTTTTGATAGCTGTGGACCGTGGCTCCATTGTTTTTTATTTTTTTATTATTTAATTTGCAAGAGTCTAACATTTCATTGTATTCTGTATAAGCATATAACATTTCAGTACATGCCATACCAGCAAACACACATTGCATTTCCTTTGAGTACAGCCTAACTCAATGCATATAATTCAGTGTCAAGTTAAAGTTTGGAATTCTGAAGTTACCCCATCACAAGAGAAGATAAAAATGCAGCTACTTAAATAATCCGCAATGAAAGGATAGCCAGATCAATTGTCACCAGTGCACTAGGATATGAGACTGCATTGTTTGTTCAAAGGTGCACTCTAAGTCTCAAGTTCAAAGTGATCATGTGAAGAAAAACCCATGAGACACATTTAGGTACTGTGAAGGGAAAAAATAGAGTGTGAGATGTTCCACAGTGTCAAAAATGCCACAGCAGACAGAAGGAGATGTGTAAACCTATGAAGTCTGCAGTATGTTACATAATCAGAACCCTAAAGAAGAAATGTTATGACATGAAATGTCAGAACTGCCATGGAACAAGGCTGAAACAGATTTTTTTCTAGCTCAGAGATGACCATTATCTGATCTGTGAACATAAGTGTGATTGTTATATTAAAAATAATATTTGGCGGATATGGAATTTCACAAACTGTGATTTCAAATAGTAGACAGTGGACCTCAGTTTAGCAGGCAAAAGATCAGAAACTTGACAACAGATTTGGGGTTTAGGCCTGTTAAGGCATGGATGAGATATTGGTAAAGCAATGATTAGGTAGACAGGATGATGAAAATTATGTAGAACCTCATGAAGGAATGCAGTAGCACTGATAGGAGTGACTATTACCTGTCTTTGTTAGAATACAGAAATATACTTCTTCAAGGAGTAGCATTACCCCAGTAAAAGTGTTCACGAATAATAGCTTCAGAAGTAAGATACCTACGATGACTTCATTCCTGATGACAGAGTGCAGAAAAAAATCCCATTCAGTCATTTAACGGAAATTGAAATCATTAGAAATATTACTACAGCAGAAATGCCAGACTGTTTCAACAACAAGAGGTTCTATAAGAAGCAGTCATCCTTGATCACTCTGTGGAGCCTACTATATGCAAGGGCCAGATTTCAGGCAGCACCAAGGAAGAAACAAACCAGAGGAATCAGTTCAGTGAAGTTTACCATCTTCTCAGATATGCATGCATCCAAAGGTTGGCAAAGAAACTACAGGTGAAGACAATGTTGAGTTTGAAACTGTCTTCCCTTTGTTCTGTGGGATTTGAATACAATCCACCAGAGAAGGAAACTAATTTTAAAGCTGAGAAGAAAAGTAGAGAGGTGCTGAACCTAATGAGCAGAGAAGAGGTGCATAAGTATCTAGATTTGGAAGAATAATTCATAATGTAATATGCTAAGCTGACTGTGTATATCTGTAAATGCATCCGAGGTTATCCAAGTGCAACTAACTCTTGGCAAAACTGCAATCCTAATTGTAGTTTGCTACAGATCCCCCACCATGCCCCAGGATTCCCACTCCTGTTTTCTTGATGTACTGGAAAATATTAGGGTTCAACCAAACACTCTAATAATGGGCAACTTCAACTACCCCACCATTAACTGGGAAAACTACTCATGTACCAACTCCTTAGCACAACACTTTCTGGAATTCATAAACTCCAATGCCCTAGATCAACTTATCCATACCCCCACCAGGGGCAACAATATCCTAGACCTAGTCATTACCAACATGAGTGACCGGTGTTCCACACCTGAAGTCAACTCCTCATTGGTCTGATCCAACCATAAGCTAATCACCCTTGATATCCACATCCCACCCCCACCTCCCCATTAAGGAAACCACAGTAAAAAATTTCTCCAAAGCCAACTTCATGTTTCTTAAGGCAGAAATAGAGAACTTCATGACACCCATGCAGATGGACAATACAGTTACAACTGCTGAATCCTACACAAATGCACTCTATAAGCACTTACATGAGTGCATGGATCGTGCTATCCCAATCAGAACCAAGACGCTATCCTCCAAAAAAAGGAAGACAATCTGGTGGTCCCCTGCCATAAACAAACTGTATAACAGAAGGAAGAAACTGTTGCAAAAGAGAGTAAAATCCCATGAGTGGAGGAGCTCCCTGGTCAGCCTCAGTAAGAAGCTGAGATCCCTTATAAGATCCTCCAAAGCTAGCTACGAAAATAAAATTGCCACTAATTCCAAGGACAACCACAAAGCATTCTATAGCTATGTCAAGAATCTCAATGGCAACACCCAGATCTGCTCTGAGTTACAGCACAAAGGCATGAAAATTATAGAACCAACTGATATTGCCAACATCCTGGCAGATAGGTTCAGTGCTAACTTTACCCCCCCTCACCCCCTAAAGGGCCCATATCTATACAGAAAGAATGCAGAGTCCCTGTAATCACAACTACGCAGGTGAAAGCTGCACTCTCTAAAGCCAAAAACACAGCATCCATGGGACCGGACAACATCCCAGGCTGCATTTTACATGAACTTCAGAATGAACTGGCTCCTCACTTAAGCACCATGTTCAATAATAGCCTCACATCAGGCTTTGTGCCCACTGAATGGCGCACAGCAACAGTTATCCCACTCCACAAAGAGGGAGCCACCACTGATCCCGGGAACTATAGACCTATTAGCCTGATGTGCCTGGTCTGCAAGGCCATGGAACATATCATCATGGAACTCATAAACAGGGATATTGGTAACCTCCAAACTCTGGATCCCACCCAGTTCGGGTTTGTGAAAGGCAGATCATGCCTCCTGAACCTGATTGAATTCTTTGAGGCGGTCACCAAAGACGTAGATGAGGGTAAGGTGGTTCACACAGCCTATCTTGACCTTGCCAAGGCTTTCGATACCATCCCCCATTCTGGAATTATAACTAAACTCAATAAACTAGGCATAAATCCCTACGTCACAAGATGGGTTGCCAACTGGCTCACTGACAGAATCCACACTGTAAAAGTTGAAGACGCCAAATCTGACCTCAAACCAGTGACAAGTGTAGTACCACAGGGTTCCATCCTGGGACCGCTCCTGTTTGGTATCTACTTCTCTGAAGTACAGGCTAACACAGAAGGCCTCTGGCTAATGAAGTTCACAGATGACTGCAAACTAGGAGCCATAGTCAAGTCCCCAAATGATGTGAACATCCTACAGAAGGGCCTCTCTGAGACAGATGCCTGGTGTCAGAGCCATGGCCTCAAGCTCAATGCCAAAAAGTGCAGTGTCATCCCCTTTGGTAAAAACTCTGTACCCATGAACTACCACATAGGCAGGAATCTACTTAACACTGAATGCGTGATAAGAGACCTTGGGTCCCAGGTGGACAGTAGTCTCTCCTTTGATAGTCACATCGTCACAGTAGTCAGGAAGTCTTTCTACGTGGCACACCTCATCATAAAAGGGTTCTCATCCAGGAAAAAAGAGGTCATCGTTCTCCTCTACTCGACACTCATTAGACCCATTATAGAGTACAACGCCCCTTTTGGAATGTACCTCACAAGACATCTGCAGCAGCTGGAAAGGCCACAGAAGTACCTCACAAAGAGGATTACTGGACCCAAACAAATGTCCTACACTGACCGTCTCAAAAAACTCCAGCTTTACTCCGTAGCATATCGCCTACACCGAGGTGATCTCTACCTAACATATAAAGCTGTGTCAAACCCAGAGCTGTTGGACATGCTACACCTAAAGAAATCCCAATCCCTCCAAGCTACATGCTCTAGTGACCTAAACCTTGTCACCACAATAAACAGGACATGCTGGAGGGATAGATTCCTATCCCAGAGACTTCCCATACTCTGGAACAGGCTACCCATCTATGTCAAGCAAAGTTCTTTATTAGCACTCTTCAAGAAAAATCTTGATGAGTGGATGGGAAATAGGAAATACACCCCGGGGATCACTTCTGTGTCTCTGCTCGACAGTGGCACAGGAAAATAACTTTCTTGGGTGGCGTAAGCCAGGGAACCTTGTTGGCTAGGCTTATGAAGGCCCTTGGGCCGATAGCCTAATACCTACCTATGAACCTATGAACCTATGTATAAATTATGAATTGCAGTACAAGAAGAAAGGATTGAATGCGTATATCAAATAAAGTTTTGAACTTTTGAATTGCATCTAGTGTATGCATCACATTTATATAATAATGTTACTGTCTCATAACTTACTAATAGTAATACAGTTGCTTTTCTTAAAAAGGGGGTGTACTTTAAACAAGGGTGTCAGCCTTAATGGGATATGTGTGTCACGTGTTCAGCCCAACATTAGGAAAGTCAATATCCATCTGAGATGTACCTCATTACTCTGCCATTCTAATATAGTTTTAGAAGCATCTTATAAACCTACTTTCAGGAATAAAGGGCTCAATTTCTCTCTACATGTTTGCCTTTTCTTTCAGTTTTTGTTGGGCACAGGTTCCTATAACTCCTAGCACCTGTGCTGGAGATAATCATAGTCCCTGTATAGGTATTTTCATGTATTCTAAAATTTATAAACAGCAATACCATACTGGTGTTCTGTCATATTTTTTTCCATCAAAATTTTTAATAAATCATACCATCTTTTTCAACTGTCCGTTACATTAAAAGTAATGAGGACTAAATGTATGTTTGTTTTCCTGTTTTCCTGCAAAATTCCTGAATTCCTGGCGGGTGAACTGAAATCCATTGCCTAAAACAACTTCTTCAAGTATACCATGCCTTGAAAATTCGCCATTGAAGACATCTATTATAGCGTCACTTATCATATCTTTCAATTGTATGACGTCTAGGAACTTTGAATAATAAGAAACACATAACATATAATGATTGCTTTACTACAGACACAAATCTACACATACTTTATTCCAAGGAAGGCCTGGTGCATCCTGTGGAATCAATTACTCTTTTGCATTCTAATTGTGGTACACATTACAGAAGTTAAACCCCTATATTAGGTTCGCTATTTGCTCAGACGTCTTTAGCCAAATAATATGTGCCTTTTGCTCTCCTTACATTTGACAATCCTTAAGAATGATTTGTGCACTATCTGTGACTCTGCTGACTTGATATTATCACTTTATTCAGTTTAAGCATCAAGACTTGCACACATTAAATATTTTCTCTGTATTGGTAATACACTATAATCTCTTTGACACATTACTATCATCTGTATAGGTGAAAAATTCATTATAGCTTCTTTTAATAACTGCATTTCTTTGCTTTGTTATAATACTACTTCTTTTTTTCTTTTGTCCCTAGCTGATGGCCACTGGAGGTAGTTTACCCCATAGTCGGTATGCTGCTGTGGGTGCTGCTGGATTCCGGACTTTCTTCATGATGCCTTTCCATGCTTTTCAGTCCATGGCAATGTTTATGGCCTCCTGTGGGTGAAGTCATCATCTTCTCATGTCCTTTTCAACCTCTTTAGCCCATGACTTCTTTGGTGCAGATTCCAAATTACAGAGCGCTCTCCATAATAGTCTGTTTGGCTAGTGGCAGTTTCCATTCCACACACATGTCCAAACCAGCGAAGCCTCCTGTTCTGTAGCTGTTCACTGATCATTGGCTGCTGATCACATCTGGTCTGGATGCTGTCATTTCTAATGCAGTCACACAGTGAGATTCCCATGATTTGGTCCAGGCATTGCATTTGGAAACCTCAAGCTTGTTCAGGTCTGGCTTGAGTGGGATCCACATTTCCGATCCATAAAGGAGAATTGGCAGGATCAGTGCCCAGAAAAGATGAATCCTGGTGGTAACAGAGATGTTTGTCCTCTTCCATAGACACCACTTGAGCGAGGCAAGTGCTGCAGTGGCTTATCTAATCCTGCTATGGACTTCAGCTGTTGATACCACCTTCTTCTCCTGGACCAGCGGACCCAGATACTTGAATTCTTATGTTTGCTCATTCTGAACTCCTTCAAGGTAAATGGTGGCTTGTGACCGATTGGTTGCCATCACTTTGGTCTTGGCTGTGTTTATCCATAGGCCATATGTTTGGGCAATGCAGGCAATGTTGTAGAGGATATCTGTGGCCTCAGCATCACTGTATGTGAAAATGGCATTTTTATCAGAGAACATCAGGTCAGTCACAGAATAAGATTCAGCATAATGGACTCTGCTCCTGCCCTCAAATACTGTCCTCATGATGACATCCACCAGTATGTTGAACAGCAGTGGACAGACCACATCCCCTTGACAGATGGCAGTCTGGATGGCAAACTCTTCAGTTGGTTCCAAATGCGCACCTGGCTGGATGAACCATTGTGCAACATTTGAAGGAGTCTGATGATTTTCTTCAGCATGTGCTCAGTCTCCAATGTCTTCCACAGGGCAGGACAGTGGATACTGTCAAATTCGGACTTGAAATCAAAAAAGATGCTAACTGTACATTGTCCACACTGGATTCTTTCCTCCACTAGCTGACGGATGGTGAAGATTTGATCACAGCATCCTCTGTTTGGTCTGCATCCAGCCTGTTCCTCCCTGCTGGTTTGCTTGTGATGTTTCCTCAGCCTGGATTGTATGATCTTTATAAAGACTTTTCCGTTGATGGAGAGCAGGCTGATGCCATGATAGTTTTTGCATTCCCCGTTGTCCCCCTTCTTGTGGATAGGTATGATGATGACCTACTTCCATATGTTCTAAAGTTAATAGTGTCTGTTACATTTCTTCCTTTGTGCTGAGGGATAATGTGTGACTATTTCCAGAGAGAGGGAACATGGGATTCCTGAGCTGACCTATTTATAAATATTGTTCAGGAGAGGCAATGCTGTCGGCTGCTGTTTTAAGGTACTTACTTGGTAGACCATCAGCTGAAAGTACAGCATGGTTTCAGTTTGTTTACGAGTAGTTTTATATAGGATGTGGGCACAGGTTTGAAGGTGAAAGTGGATGTGGTGATATGTGGCTGTTGGGCAGGGTTAGGATTAGATGTTGAGGAATCCTTGATTAGAGATGCTATACTATCTTTGAAATAATTCTCATTGATGGACTGTTAAATAAATTCCTGCAAACATTGATAAGAACTTTCTGTAATTGCCTAGAAGAAATCTTTATGTTAGCAGTCCTACTGCTCTTCATTCATCAGTGTGAATGAACAAATTATTTTTTTTGCTTATGAAACTATTAATTCTATTCACTATGTCAAGTGATCTAATATAGTTGGTTGATGGATGATTGACTGTATTTTCCGAAGACACAGCTTGAAACATAAGCCTATATTTTTGTGCTTCTACTCACAAGTAAGCAGTCTGAAGCAAAGACTTCACTTTGCGCCCAGAACATATCAGAAAAAGTGCATGCAGATTTATGTATAGTGTCTGGCAACATCAACAGCTTAAATGTAGATTCCCATAATTATTGCATCCTGCTCCAATATCTAGCTTAAAGGTAATACTTCTGCTTTGAAGTATAAGTTTTCTGACCAAAAAGTATTTTTAGTAGACCACGTTTTTTGCATTTCTACTGTACCCACAAATATTTCATATTTCATCTTTCAGTTCAGTACCTCAAAATAGAAAAAACAGTTTAATTTATTACATAATTTTGCATATTGTTCTTAACAAAACACAGCCTGCAAACTTTATATTTTCCTTTATATTGCCTGTTAATATACTTTCTAGCTGCATTGTTTCTTGACACCATCTTGGATACTTCACTGCTTCCTGTGTTACCACTTTTATTTTTATTTTACCTTAGTGTTCTGTACTTCATTTTCACAAAATTATCAGTCACAACTCAAATTTTTTACAGTACCAATTCCCCTACAAGTCCTTTCAACTGTCTACTTGCAATTTCACTCATTCTGCACATATTTAATGCTTAATCTAGTATAATTGTTGATTCTCTTAGCAGCCTGCCTCTTAT
Source organism: Protopterus annectens (assembly GCF_019279795.1). Taxonomy (NCBI): domain Eukaryota; kingdom Metazoa; phylum Chordata; order Ceratodontiformes; family Protopteridae; genus Protopterus; species Protopterus annectens. The sequence continues at coordinate 1,806,023,063 of NC_056737.1, read as the reverse complement.
TTGATTTTTTTTTTAATACCACAGGCAACTCTGTCATTTATAAATGAAAAATGCAGGTCACCAAACTCACAGTCTTTTGCTCTTCTTTTTAAATCAAGTCACACAAGTGTGTGTCAGGCTTAACTGCTTCACATTAGTGATTGATACACCAATGCACAATCACTAAGATTCTCATCTTATGTAATCAAATATTGAGATTGCAGTAGACAGAGATTTTCCATTCCATGAGATATAGCAGTCTTACAATTAGCATATATACCTTGCAGGGGTGTAGGTTCATAACTGTCTATGGACAGCAGAGCCACCCACCTGCATCTGTGCCAAATTAACATGCAACTGTGATGGCAGAGGCTACTTAGTTAACTTTTTCTTTTTGTGGTGAAAGAAAGCCTAACCAAGAGACAAGTAGCTCACTCCACGGTCAAGCAAAAAAAGGTGTTTTGTTTCTCAAGGAAGGTTAGCTGCAATAGTTGGTAAAACATGAAAGTTATCAAAAATTAACTTTTCCCCACAAAAAAACACAGTAAGCAACACTTTAAACATGTTCGCCAGTCCGAAAAAGTAAAATAAACACAGTCCCCCAGGTAGTCCTCTGTGCAGGGCTAACTTAGTCCTGCACGGAAGCGCTCGTGTAGGAGCAGGATGGCAGCTCACTATGCATATTAATGAAGGCACACTGCCTGAGCTCACAGGCTTACATGGAGCGTATACAAGTGCAGGTGGCGTGTCTGAGAGAAAATCTCTCAGAATAAAAACACCCCTGCAATGTAGAACAGCAGAAAGTGTTAAGAAATGAGTGAGATCACTCATAGGTGTCCACATATCCCCACCAACAGTCCCCCATGTGTACAACAGCAACAGTACATATAAATTAAATGAAGAAACCCTCTTATTTTTTTATTAAAAATCTGAGTACAGCTAACCGTAGGTGCACGGGTGTGCCCATTGTTTAGCTACAGTTAATACAGCTTAAATAGCAGACAGAGGATAAAAAGCAAAATATATGCAAATTAAGCAGTACAGCAATAGTGTAGTGGGCAGAGCATTCACCTTACAAGCAGTCATTCCCGGTTCAAGTCCCACTGCAGTACATTCCATTTTCCCTTCAAATCACTCTATGATAAATATTTTTTGTGGCATAACCTAATAAATGACATACATTTGTGAACTGCAGTACTGCATTTAATGCAGATTTGAGGTGTCAGTGTCATAATGCTGCAAAGTCCACAGATAATCACGTGCCCCATACAGTATCACAGATATAAATGGAAGGTAAACTGTGTAATGAATGATAACTCCAAACATTTTCCAAATCACCCACCTCCCCAAGAACCATTACATTATTACTGTCTAAAATGTAGCACTAGTAAGCGGTGTTAAGAGGTAGTAAGCATATTTAAGCACTAGTAAGTCCATTTGCGTGGGGGTAAGCAATGCGCACACAGGTTAAGCAAGATCGAAGCTAACTCTCTGTAAGCATATGTAAGCAGAGGTTAGCATTGCTTACCCTCGTGCAAACCAGCGCACACTTGCTTACAATTGCTTAAATGTGCCTTAGTCACTCTGTATCCAATAGTTCTTGTCCTGCCCAACAACAAAATAATCAGCACTCCCAAGTTGCAATCCCTGGACCCTGCACACTATAGGCAAAGTGATTTACCACTCAGCCATGACAGATACTCATACATCTGATGTTATCACAACATATCATCCAGCACAGTCATTCAACAGTACAGGAAATGTATGTATCAAGTAGATGTATGTGTGTGTGTATGTACATATATATATATATATATATATATATATATATATATATATATATATATATATATATATATATATGTATATCAAGAACAAACCGTGACAACAAAGTATTAAAAATGAATGAAAAGGAGTACATCAGCAACCCCTGTATTATTTAATGCTGTTGTCTTATGTAATATCAAGACCCCTTCAGAAAGACATGTTACATTAATGAGAGTAACCATTTGTACATTGCTCAAATAGAGTATTTCGAGCAGTTTATGTAAATTACCAAAACAGTTCCTGTCCAATCATAATGTGAGAACAGTACTCTTGCAAAAAACTTAAGAAAATAATAAAAAACGGTGCACGTCGAGGGGGGGCGTGTGGGCGTGCTTCATGCTCAGAACGTCAAACCTGGGAAGTTGGTTCTGCAGAACCGGGAGATGAGGCTGGGCACGTGTGTGAGCAAACCGCTGCTTCTCAAACCCCTGGCAGGATGCTACCAGTTGGAGAAACAGTGTAGACCAGCTAAGTCTAATACTGACACAAAAACAGTCCGTCCCTGGTGGGACAAACCAAAAATTGTGAGTCATTTAGATGTTTATACGTGTCTCGAAAGATGAACAAGGCAAGGCTCATACGTACGTGGACTAAACGGATGAAGAAACATTTTTTATTTAAATGGATGAAGAGCCTGAAGAAGCTTGGGTTGAGACAGTATACTGGATGAGTACCGAGATGTTGAGAGAGGACAATGTGTGGAGGTGTGGTACGGTTCGACTAGCAACAGGAGAATGGATGGTTGCTGTGTACGTGGAGCTTGGGGGGCGGGGGAAGGAACCATGGTTATGAAATTATGGAACTATGGATCGAGACGTGTCGGGTTGGATGGACCGGTTCAAATCAGACCGCCGCATGGACGTAAGTGTGGGGGGGGGGGAGGCAGAAGAGAAACCAAGATAACATGTAAGAAAGAAATGAACCCACACGTGGTGCTGGGAGGGTGAACCAGAGAGATTAAGATAGTCCAGGCCGAGGAACGCACCTCAGGCAGAAAGTGTTAAGAAATGAGCGAGATCATTCATAGGTGTCCGCATTTCCCCACCAACAGTCCTCCAAAATAAAATGAAGAAACCATTTTATTTTTTTTTTAAATTCGATTAAAGCTAACCATAGGTGTGGTGGTGTGCCCATTGCTTAGCTATGGTTAAAGCAGCTTAAAAGGCTGAAGAGGATAACAAGGAAGATATATGCAAATGAAACAGCACAGCAATAGTGTAGTGGGCAGAGCATCCACCTTACGAGTAGGCATTCTCGATTCGACTCCCACTGCAGCACAGTCTATTTTACATGGCAAAGCATGTTATAACCATTTTTTTTTGTTGCAAAACCCACTAAATAACACATATTTATGAACTCAAGTATTGCAGGAAATGCACATGTGAAGTATTAGTGTCATAATGAATAAGGCACTAGAAGCAGGTTTAAGCACAAATAAGCAGTAGTAAGCATATGTAAGCACAAGTAAGCATGTTTAAGTGCATCTGCACAGGCGTAAGCACTGCCTACACAGATTAAGCAATATGGAAGCTAACTGAGTATAAGAAAGTTTAACAGGAAGTTAGCAGTGCTTAGCTCCACGCAAACATGCGCACACCCACTTACAACTGCTTTAAAGTGCCTTAATCAATCCATATCCAATAGCCCATGTTCTGCCCAGCAACAAAATAAACAGCCTATGCAAGGCTCAAACTCAGAACCCTGCACATTACAGTTACAGTAGTTAACCACTAAGTCATCAGAGCAGTACACAAGACTGAGGTGTCAACAAACAAATCCACACCATAGGAAAATCAAACTGAACATGTGAAATGAATCAATATACAATGTGATGTTATATAACCTGCAACATAACATAAATATGTGAACTGGAGTACTGCAGTAAGGCCAGATGTGAGGCGTTATTGTAATAAAGTGTTGAAGTCCCCAGGACCCCATACAGTGTATGTACACAGGAATCACACATACCAGACACAGATATAACATGTAACAAATAATAAATCAATGTCAAAAGGAAAATATAATGCTAAATAGATATCAAGCAATGCTAAGCATTGTGCAGCTCAGCTTACGTGGTGTAAGCAATGTGTAGGCCGGCTAACTCAATCTGCCTAGTGGTATGCCCCTTTAAGCAATACCAACATTAGGTAAGCAGGTGTGCCCATAGCTTTGTCTTTTCAAAACTGTCCAATCACAGGAAAGTGTGGGAAATTGGGCATATTTAAACTCCACAGGTGCCAATAATTCCCATACCTGGTTGCAGCTCCCTACTGTAGGCAGAATGGCTGGAGTTGGGGAAGGCACTCGATTTAGAGTGCAGTGCTGGGGCACCCAGGAGTCCAGATTCATGGTATGGCTCCTGGTAAAACATCATGAGGAGAGACTAGTGCAAGGCCAGTACCAGGGCTCTCAGTATAAAGTGGAGGCCTGGGACAGTCTTGCCCATGACCTCACCAGTGCCACTAGTTTCCCCAGACTGGTAAGCAGGTCAGGCATCACCATGCTGACCTGAAGTGGCAGAGGGGTGATCTCTTGGACCAGTGGATCCAAGAAGCAAGCCAGATGGGCACTGCCCCAGCACTTAGTAAGTACCCATTCTACTACGTAGATAATGATTGTCTAGCTTGTGTATACTATGGATAGGTAATGACTAAATATCACTGTATTTCTCTGACAGCTGCAGATGAGCATGCTGCAAACCTGCAAGCCCATGCTGCTAGGCTGCAAAGGCTGCATTGCAAGGCAGATTAGTAATATTCCTGCATGTACTGTTATAACAAATAAATATAACAGTTCTGGAAAGTGTCGTACCAGTATAAAAAAATGTATTCTGTATGGGATGTACTGAATAAACCAGACAATATGGCAGGAAGACTGTCATATAGGTTGCATGGAAATAAAGGTGTAATATCTTGTGAATAAAACTATAACCCCAGGAGTGCTTGTGTACATTCTGCTGTCATATGTTGTTGTAGTGTTGGATTCTATAATTAGTACTGTTGTATTAAGCAGTCTTACCCACACTGCTGAATGCAGTTAAAATGTGTTGGAAGTTCAGTATAAACTTGTTGGAAGCTCGAAGAGGTCAGTCATATAGAACAACTGAGGGAGACTTAGACAGGAACCATTGGAATGTTTTACCCCAATTCCCTGGTAGCACAGTGTACTGTGATGTTAACTGTAATATTTTTACCACACACAGCAGAGGTTTGAATCCCAGGAGTGGTAGTAAGCTGTATGCATAATTAGACCCAACAACTGTACAGACTTTGCTAGAATGTTTAGATAGTATGCTGTAAGCATAATCATAACCATCAACTCTACAGACTGTGGCAGAATCTTCAGGTAGTAAGCTCTATGCATAATCATATCCCTCAATTGTTCTGATCTGTCCAGCATGTCCAGATAATGGGCCCAAATCTGCTGCCCAGTAACCTGTTTCCCCGACAAATAAGTGTGATGATCCAAGAAATGTAGGCAGCCTATACTGACATATAATAGACAGTCAGACCTGAACATAAAAAGAGAATGTATATGGAAACAAACTTGTCATTGTAGCATCTCACCCAAAGTGTATGACAGCTATTCCAAAATATGTCACAGTAGCACCTGCATCCTGTCAAGTCTTGACCAGAGTGTGCGCAATAACAAGCTGTTAGGTATGTGTATAACATCTACATGGAATCTGGGAGTATGTGTGGTATTTGTCAGGAAGTGTTAACAAAGAATTTTCTACAGCTATAACAGGTAAAAGGTGTAGACTATATGTAAGGCACAGTCCGTGTATATACTAATCTACAAACATACCATTGTACAAAGTAAGGACATTGGGTAGTGTAATAATACATGTAAGGGACAGATCATTACAGTGATTAAGAAAGTTGTGAAAACTACAGGGATATATTATTTGTTAATTGACCTCTCTCACCCCCACCATATGTGCAACAATAACCCAATTACACACCTCAATGGGTACGTGTACACTCCATACTTTTTTTGGGACATGTGTCCTATTGGTTTATAAATATTCACATTTGGTTTTATGCATGTGTCATGTTAAAATGCCCCCATACTGGTGGCCTGTTGCCATCAATGAAACCTGCATACTGTTGTAATGGCCACTGTTGTCCCATATATGCATGTGTTCTGCTTGTTCTGCAACTGTTGTAAATCTAGTGTCTTGGGTTAATGGGAATACCTATGCATGCTGTTATAACTAAACCTGAATGCTGTTGACTATTACTAACCCATATCATTCTTAAAACTGCAACACCATAGCTCATATGGGAAGCCTGGTCCCAACAGACCCACCTGTCCCACCTCAGCTGGCCATGGCACCGGGCACCAGCACGTCTGGGGCCCAGCCTGGGACCTCCTCCTCCATTGGACCTGCACCACCTTTGGGTGGAACTGCCGCAGGGGATGGGGCTCAGCCCCCCCCACCCGGGAGCAGGGGCTGAGAGGTACCTGCCACCCGCCATCAGGTCCGGGCCATGATGCATAGAGAGCTCGACAGGGAGTTTCGAGACTGGCTACGCCAGCTTGAGGGC